>NC_091948.1:14321659-14366659 GCF_041260155.1 Ptychodera flava
CATGCGTACCTGTATCATAGCTCTCGAAGCCACGCATCAGTAGACACTTGTCTGTTCGTCCGAGGAACAATATACCGAAAATCAGAGCTTTGCCAATCCGCAACAGACAGGAGAATAAACCAAGAATGACATTGAAGAAAAAGAGGATGTAGTTGGCGACGTGAAACATTCGTCTGCAATGAAAACAAGTTATTATTAGCATTACAAAACTCCACGGTTTAAACTTTAATATCTTCGGTAATTAGGAAAAAATCAATAACAAGTTGAACTGGACAGACGTTCATGCTTTTCCAGTCAAGGGTTATCCCCGAAAAGACAGAAAAATTTGTTAAAATTGAGCAATAGACTTTCATCGCACACTTTGTCACAACCACCTGTCGATTGATGCATCCACAGAGCGAGACCAAACCATGAGGTCGATACTGGTCGTTCATAAATGGTCATATGACACGTTCACTTGACAGGTCGTTAAAGCTGTGATGCTATGTTTTTGTTATTTTTCCCCAGTAAATGCACTCTACTTTGCCTGGGGGTCTTGACATACAGTCAAATTCTCGCAGGTAAACTATGTATATCTGTAATCCTTAACACTTGTGACATGGTACAGCATGTAAAATACACACATTCATACATACATACACACATACATACATACATACATACATACATACATACATACATACATACATACATACATACATACATACATACATACATACATACATACATACATACATACCTATTATTAATACCGAATGCTTTACCATTGCCTCTGTCGAGAAGAAATACAAACTTTGCAGTAAATAATTGCATGACGTAGATAATTAGGGCAACCAATGCAGTAAACCTGTGAGGATGAACAAAAGATAACGATTTTAGAATAGAAAGGAAAAGATCAGCGATCGTCAGGCGTAGCGACGCCCGTTCTATGAATACATAAGTATCAGTACATTATGACCCTAGCATCTTTCGGGCTTGTCGGCCTGTGGCGCTCAGAGACACATGTAAACAATCAAAGAATCTTGGCCCATGGAGTAATGGCTTCTTTAAGACAGTCATTCGTTTTCGTTCGTTTATTTGCTAGCTAGCTAGTAGTTTTGTCGGTTTTAGTTGTTTTGAACAAATAACTAGAATTTCAATCACGATAGAGGGGAGAGAAGGAGAGATGGGTGCGCCCTCTCGTGACCTCATCTGCCCATTGATGACAATGATTATTTTCTCAGCTGATCATGAAATTACCATCACGATATGTTCGATACGGTTGCTCTATTGTTCCTACTCGAATGATATTACATCTGTAATATCAAGAGAAACCGTCCGATTGTAACGCTAAAATTATACACCAAAAGCATGTTTGCTCTTGTAACTACTGCACGGCAATTTAAGGCAGATTTTAACTTTTGTTCAAATTTTCCTCATGCAATCTTTCAACCTTTCTCCTTCCAAATTAAAAGATAAAAGTTAGAGAGTCAGAATACCTGCCCTTGAGACGCATTTTACCTTAAGATCACTAAGGGAAAGAAAAAGCAGTGGGCTGAAGGAGCAGTAACGCTGCCTAGGCATGCCTAGTCATGCACTCCTTACTAGAGGGAAGGAAACACAGTGGGCTGTAAGAGCAGTAGGACTGCTAAGACATGCTAGTCATGCACTGTTCACCTTTCCCCGGGGCAGAATAAAATACAAAAGGAGAGGAAACTGCGGGGGGAATTGAGGTAAAATAAGGACACATTAAAACACTCGATTGGTATTATAAGTCTACACAAGGAAAAAACAATGAATGGGGATTGTTTATTTCGTAGGTAATGCGTTCAAGCGAAATGTTGAAGTTTTAGTTGGCAAAAATTTGTAAGTGGCCCTATTTCAAACTCGAGGCTAGTGTCTGAAGAATCTAGTATGATGCTTAAATTCTGATCGGAAAAAAGGGAAATGTGTTTTGGAGTCGTGTTGTACTCGTAAAAAAAACTTTGTGTTCAGTTCGTCGAAGCTTACATTAATTACAATGGGTGACTGCTATAAAATATTCCATCATGCTGCTTTTCGATTCTTTCACTACCGGACAATATATCCATATTTCTAAAAAACAAACGTCAACCTACGTGAAGGGAAAATGGGCACGAAAGCTTCAAGGTAAACGCGCCTCGACATAGAAAATTTAAACATTTGCCAAAAACGTTGAAGAAAACTTATTTTTTAGAAATCAAGAATGAAAAGTGGGGTCAACATGGAAATTTTGGGACGAGAGAAACAAATTACAGGGCACTTGCTGATTTGAAATTCAAAATGGCCGCTATACACAGGTTTAACTCTATGGGGAAAGGAAAGTTTCGACTTTCGCAAAAACAAGACAGAGACAACTACATTTAATTTACTCCACTGGCTCCAAATTTCTCAAAGCAAGCAGCAGACCAGCAAAGTGTTGTGAAAATTTTAATGTCCGAAAACTCTTCCCGAGAGAATTCTGTGCATGCATTGATGACATAACTTAGCCCAAAGTACACACTGTTGCAAAGCTGTCGTCAAACTAGCGGCCCTTTCACGACAATAATCGAAATAATGCAGAAGTGTGGAACATAAAGCGATTTTTTATCTAGATCCGGTATCCACTCTGTTAAAGAACAGACAATTCTCTTTGGTGAGGTGTCGTGTAGAGGTCGCTATATAGCTCAAAGGTACGGGCAACTTGGCAAAACACAATAAAAAGGTGTTTATCGCGAGCACTCGCCAGAATGACTCACGACCCTTCAACCAGCGGCTTACCAATATTCTGCGACGAAGAAGAGTACTATTGAGTTCCTGCCGTCTCGAATCGCCAAGAAAAATCCATAGATTAGCAGGAACGCGGCAATCCATAATAGGAACTGACAGATCATGTAACCTTGAAAAAACACAGGTAAACAAGAAGCTCACAGCTTTCAGGGACAGGGACTACGTGCGAGTATCAAAGGTAAAATATGACTGTAATTTTGTTGTAAACTGTCACAAATGATGTAAATCGGCTGCTTTTCATCTGAGGAGTTGATTTATCAGCAGGTATTTCATTTAACATGAAGACTTTTAACATGAAGACTCCTCGATATACAGCCTGTCAAATCAGGGAAATTTACAAAATGTATTCAACAAAACCTTGTATGTTCGCAAATTTTAGTTCAATTTCAAATTTGTGTATATGTAGTCTACTCTTCGATTAAAAAAGCGTCACAAATGGAATTAAAGGTTTCAGGGGAAAAAATCACACTGAAGAGTGATTAGCAACTCACCCCACAAAATGTACGCTATCTGATAACCCGAAAAGCGCAGACTTGCAACCTTTAAATGAAAAGGCATTAAATTTGTAATGTCTGCAGCAATTGTGGGAAAAATGGAAAGTGGTGGGAGGAATGGTGTTCCTGGTATACTTTTCAGACACATCGTATAGAAATAAAACCCTTTGATTTTATAATGCTTAAATATAACTTGAGAAATAACAGACTTCAACTAGAAATGGGAGCTTCGTAAGACTGAACCATTGTCACTTCCATGGTACAAATTTCTAAAAACATTTCTTTACACGTGACTTTCATATAATATCTGTACCAAAGCAATGGTCAAGTAATGCAAATGTGAAATGATCAATTATCAAAAAGTGTAAAAATTCTGCCTCATCAGCATTTTTCTAAAAGGGGCCTTACGGAAAATACTACACAACGACGATATAAAGCAGGGTGTAAACACAAATATTCAATGTACTTTTGAACATTGGCTCACTGACAAAGTATCTTGTCAAATTTTCAAGGAAATGACAATATCGCAGCAGCATGTTCTCGCATTTTTACATAACGTCAATGGAATGAACTGACGCTGTGATACATGACCTTACTACAACACTCTGTTAGTGGAGATATGATCAGTAATGCACATATGCCTTGGAATTGAACTGTAGACGTTTACTTGAAACGTGTATACTATCAGAAATAGGACTTACCAAAAGCTTAATGTTCGATTTGAGTTCAGGTGGCCAGAAAGACCTGTCTCCTTTGTACATTTTTAACATATATCGTCTGAAAATAAAGTCCACGTGTTTTAAAGTATGAGTAATGTTGTCTTAATAATAGCTCAATATTGTTCTTATATATCACGGTGTACATATATTGCCATATATTAGTTTAGTATTTGGCTTTAGTACTACAAATAGACCCATACACATGACCTATGATAAGAATTGCGTAAACGAACCATGCTAAAAAGATGTAGAGTGTTTCATATGTCAAAGTTCGTACGTTAGTTAAGTTAGTGCAGTGGAAGGTTCGATACGTTCGATACACACTCTCTCTCTCTCTCTCTCTCTCTCTCTCTCTCTCTCTCTCTCTCTCTCTCTCTCTCTCTCTCTCTCTCTCTCTCTCTCGTAGGGAACAGACATGCGAGGACATCAAACGTGAAACCATTCAAGATACCTATATACCTAAGAGGTAAGAAAACTACCACAGATGTTGTCGTCCGAGAATATACTTAGACTTAGCACATCTCTTTTGATATATGATTTTAAGCACATTAATCTCCTGCACACAAATCTACATTGGCTATTTAAATTTGAATGTTCTTCATAATTATTATGAAGAACATAGTAAAGATATGTTTACTCGTACCTGTAGACTGCTAACATATGGATCAGATATATCGCATGTATGATCGCAGAAATGTTGGCTGTAGCACGGAACGTATCTGCCAATAAAATATGTATTCATTAGAATTCGTCGACCGAAGACCGAGGCAGTCATCGGAGGAATTAGCGCGAGCTCTGAGAATTATGAACTACCAACTACGAAAGCTGAGATTACAAGCGAAGTAAGACTTTGGATCGACTGCAGTAACAAAATCCGGAATGGAAGACTAACATTATGCTATTGGAAAATAAATCGCCAAGTTAACGAGTAAAACCCTGCCTCACATGTGCAATATGTGTGTTCATCATTGCAGTGCGAAAAATTGGGAAGTGACGAAATAGTCTTTACACATACTGGGTTTTACGAGGAAGAGTGCGCTTGCATTGTTGGTCTATTAGTGTACCAGCATTTTAGTCTAACTGATCTATTTACGATGTAGTAGCACTTGTTATGCACCAAATACTAGGAAACATATTTAAATTTCAAAGCTGGTGCAATGTATGCACATCGGCCAGATTAAAACTAATAAGGTATGGTAACATAGTCAGGCGAGGACTATAAAAATAGACCAGCAAGACTTATCGAGCCCGTGTATAACCCTTTAAGGTAGTGACTCGGGTTCCTTTGTAAATTTTAGCGATTTTGTGATTATTTCATATTCTGAACCCCTGAAATATGATCTTTTTATTAGAGAAAACTGTGAGATAACATTGTACTGGAAAATGTCTTAAATTTTAGTGAAAACACGGCCTTCTAACCACTGCGCGAGTTATTATTTTCTTTTTGTTTTAACGGTCCGGATTACTGTCAGCGTTATCGTTATACCTTGAGGAGATTATGTAAATTTTTACGCACCATGTTGCGCATGCGCGCACGTCTTCATAAGAGACGCTATCCAACATGGCTGATGACTGCCGGCAGTATAAGCAGTGTAGAAAACGCAAACGGGGGCCGAAGAAGCAAAATGGAAAGCTGATGGACGCGATGTTGTGTGTTGGCCGCTACAGCTAACACACAGCATCGTACACAGGGCTAGCGAGAGAGTTGCCGACATCGACGGTTATTTACGAAAAGTGAATAAAAGACTGGCATTTTTGGAAGCGATCGAGTAGCTGAGGTAGGCAGGGATACGACTTGGGCCCAAGAACGCTGAATTTCGACAGTAATTTGGCTTTTTACGTCAAGTCCCAAAAGGGATTTGAAGTCACCGACCCTACGTACGGGTCTTTGCAGGGTTGTGGTGAGCGAGGCGATTAGCTGTAGCGGAACACATAGCATCGTACGCCGGGCTATAGATTACACTGCCGTCCAAAGAGAATCTATTTAATCTTCACTGGAAAATATGGTTCTATAACAGCAGCCCATATCTTGGACAGTCTTGGACTTAGTTTGTCCATGGATGTAGGAAGCATGGTTTGTCAATTTGTCAATCCGACACTGTTATGTCGGTCTAGAGCACAGCAACGTACGCGAAACGTCGCTTCACGATCCTTCCCTGTCAATTTCTATCTGTGGTCAAGAGAGTGTCGCTGGGTGTCGCGATATGTCGCCGTTTCAATTTTACAATGAGTGAATCTGTCGAGTATCGCCTCAGTCGTTTATTTTAAGTCATGAAGAATCGCTTTTACGTGTAACTGAAGTTGATTTTGGTTTCATCCCGAGGCCATAATAGTACATGTCACAGTGGAAAGCGAAATAGCGCACGAAAACCCGGTCTTTTTTATGGTGAGCAAAAGGACTGCAGCAGATCACATGTGAAAACCACAAAAACAAGTGCGACTTTCCCGCATTCCTTGAACTTCTCAACTACAGAATTTTTTAGAGCATCGAGAGTTGGTCGTCTCATCTCCGAAAGCAAGCAAGCAAGCAAGTGACGTCTTGTACTATAGGCACAAAAATCGGCACTAAAATGAACTGGGCAACCATTTCACACTTGGTACGTGCATAAATTACGGGCTGTGAGACCGGAAGTCGAGCGCTAGCGAGAGAGCGAGCGCGCGTCGTCGGCAGAACGCAGACCTGTAAACCATTCGGCTGTATGATTTTTTTAAACTTTTCTCGTCTTGTAACCAGACTCTAACCGTTACCAAACAGTGTACAGTTAATATAATTATAAGCTAGATACGTATTTGACAAACAGATTATGCCCTGAATTATCTCTCTAGTGTTTATCGTGTAAATAGCACCCACCGCTTACGCTGACCAGCCTCACGTTTCTACGCACAATTTTCATCATTTTTAGGCGAACTAATGTTTAGGACTTGTCAGAAATTATCTAACCTGATGCCCAATATTTAACCTAGACCCAGATCGAATAATTTTTTTTGAAACGCACAAAAATCCGACTTTTTTCGGCGATTTTGTGTGAAAAATGGGACGTTTACACAAATCGTCGATTTTCTCAGTCCGATTTTTGCTATGTATGCGCACCTTCAAATGAGTGTAAGTCGGCGACGCGTGGGCGGATTTCCCCGATTCTTCGCATGCTAACACTTCATGAATAGACCTGAAAAACCGTGTCTTAGATTTTTGATAAACCCCCCTGAAGTGACGATAACTTGACAAACGTGAACAAAAGCCGATAATTTATGCGAAAATCCGACAGTTCACACTTCGAAGGCTCACTGTGCAGAAACAAAAGCGAATTTCAAAAATCCAAAACACGGTTTTTCCCCCTGTATATCCAGCTGTCTAGTGCCGTTAACAGATCACTTAGGGGTGCTGCCAATTCTTACTTATACTCTTTTAAGTGAAAAAATTCAAAATCACATGTTTTTGACTTAAACAAACATACCAATGCATGTTTTGACAACTAAACAAAATTTTTACCTTCTTCAAATATAGACCTATTAGAAAATGTACCACATGTTGGGTGTGAGACCCTGTTTTCTATGTGAAACTTTTGATTGAAAATATGTGTCAACCAAACTGAGTCACTACCTTAAGGCATAAACCCCCTGCACATATAGGGGTAGCTTTGGTTAGTTTCACGATAGTCAGGCCTTAAATGGATAAGGACAAGGTTCTGATGAAACACTGTGTACGGCTGTACTCACCGTACGCGAGACAGGTAACCAGGGCTGCTTCATCGAAAATTTCACTCCGGTTGATGGAGGATAAAAACTCTTCGGCTTCACCGCCGTCAGAAAACAGTTCGTGGCAAGCGTACCGTAAGGGCTCGCTGCCGTGTAACAGCGCTTGGAGATTTACCTATAGGGAAGTGACACGTGATTAGTACTAGACGCTGAAACATAAAACACGATGTGCAAAATGAGCACGACAACCTCTATGCGTGATTCTCCATCGTAGAGTTACAGGGATTCACGTACAGGCGCACGTCTTCTACAGAACAGAGTAGAAACGCAAGATGTGCGCATATGCATATATAAGTGCAACGTTTCGTCACAAGGTCTCCTAGCCCCTTAGCAGGATATGTTTCTATGAAAATGACCTTGTATCTATGGAATTACGTCATTTCTTCATTAATATTTTTTGGATATATTGAACAAACACCTACACTATTTTCGCGACTTCAATTATATCAGCAATTCCTGATGCCCATAGATGACAAACGGCAAAAACATATGTAGACGGTACTACAACTGCCAGAACAACAAAATAAACTTTCGATGACAGCACAGCCAAAGTCATGAATTAGAACTTACTTGATAGAGCGATAATAGACAAACAAATATGGTGCACAATATTCTCCGGGAGTATTTGAAACCTGTGCGGAAGAACAATTTGCATTGTGTTGTCAGTGAAAATGAACATTTTAATGAGAAATGAAATCTTGTCGCTATTTTGTGCTTTTAGGATTACTCTTTATCACACAACATTGCTGCTGGGCATATTTCAGGGGCAACTAACGAAATATTTTCTGCCGTTGGAAACGTGCGTGCGGACGGGCAGCGGGCTGGTAATTTAATTTAATTTATTATCCATTATTGGCAAGTAATTATTCTGTTCTGACTAGAATTCAAATAACAACTGCAACCACGCATCTAACACATTTGCAAGGTTCTGACAGTGTTGACAAGCGTCACATGTTTCGAGAATACATAAAGCTCTCAGCCTGATATACGGAACACAACTGAAAAGTAGGATTATTTTAGATAGTTGCTGAGGTCTCAATGTTACATTTAAAATTAATCTATACATCTTTTTTATTTCATGCTTTACAGTGTTCGATAATGATGTCATTTTGAAATGGCGAGTTTTGCACCGAGCGTTATTCTTTAGGCAATGCTGGCAGGCAGATTCCGTTGCATGTGGATTAGATAGAATGCATACACAAGAATATTAACTCGCTTAATCTGATGAATCTGATGCAGTGTTATTTGCAGACAATGCGAGGGTCTACGTAATGCGTGTATCTATAGACCTAAGGCAACCCCGACTAGACTTTAAACATCCTGGGTTCAGTTTTTACCTGGTTTATTTCGATAAAGTAAAGATTTGATTTTGTCCTTGAACGTTTGTTTCCCCGACCTGAAATAGAAACATGAGAAATAGTATGGAACAGTATTAACCTCTTGATATTTGTTATTGGTACTCATGCCCGTTAACTCTTACGAGAAATAATATTCTTGAGTATTTGTCACTTGGAGGCGCTGTTCATGACTCACATCCATCCACACCATTCCATGCATCTTTCTGTCAACTTGAAAGTTAGATGGTTAACATACATTTAATTTTTGTAACGGATTCAGACATTCTTCTCATAAACTCAAGCAACTGTAACAAGCTGTCTGCGTCCTAAATAAATGTCGGCCTTACTCGTCTTGATCTTCAGGTTTTTTTAGCAGTTCCTTCACATAGATGTAATCGCGATGTCGTTTCTGTAGGTGGAGGGGTCTCTTTTCGCCACCGACGTCGATCTGACGTGAGATGAGAAGGGAAGTCTTTAAATAGAGCAGCTGCTGTGGCTGATGCATGACGAATTTATCACATAACGCTATAAGCATTACACGTGAAGCAATACGACAAACTTTCGCCACAATATTGACATTGATTTAAAGACTGCAGCGGCTGTAACTCTTTATTATCTCATTTTTTCGATTTTTAATGAAACTGTAGATTTTGTGAAATTTCTGAAGATGCAGAGTGTGTCTATTCTTTAAAGGCGCAAAATCGCTCTTTTTTTACTTTTTTATGACTCTCATCTGATACGAGAAGTAGTGTGTGTTGTTTGACTTCTTGAAACATGCTGAAATCCTGGTCAATTGCACACAACCTCAACTCTGCTTGCAGTCACACAAGACTGAACATTCAAAGGTCAAAAAAGAGCAGCTTTGTCCCTTTAAAGGGAATCCGGACTAACATGAACGTTTACGCAATAACAATACATAGCGAACTACCGCATATACAAGCAGCATAACGAAACTATACACTGCAGAACACCTGAAAACCAAAACTATGTGGGGAGCAAAAGAAACTATGGCTCGAGATCAAACAGACAAAGCGAAATTTGTTGAAGTCTCCAAAAGTGACATTTTTGATGGTGACAAGTGTTATACAATGTGTCTTACAGTGTCATCATAGATCTAATGCAATAAAGGCTTAATTATTTTAGAATATAGACTTTAACGATAAAAAGTAGCATTATTGGGAGAAACTAACTCACCTTGACATACCAGAAATGAACACTGAAGATGAGTCCGAAGAAAAAACGCAGAAACATGTAATAATATGATGCTGTCAGCGGTAGAGCAAGAAGGGACCCCTGGATATCCTGGTGGATGAGTAAACGGCGAGAACATCTTTGTGATAAATGTTAGTAGTGTTATGTTTTGATAGACAAATTACTTTTTCTCGTCAAACATATTCAAAATCCCATTTTATTTCTCATGAAATGGATGAAAGTCTAAGGGCGTTTTTTTTCTGACAAGTTCCCGTTGTATGTATCATTTAAGAACTCGAAATCCATGATGTTGGACAGAGACTTGAAGATGTTCGAAAAAGCCGTTAACAAAATCACGAGCAGTCAGCTCATCTTCCACTGTCTGCAGCAAAACATGCCTTCGAGACTTACACAGAACAGATGAAGAGAAAATCATGACACAATATCCGGTACATAACAGAAATATACCTTGTGATGAATCAACGTCTGCCCACAACAACCGCAACCTTCATAGCCCGACACGACAAGATTTCATTTAGTACTGGTATCATTCGCGACCAGCACTACGAAGGGTCATTGTCGGTGTTGACAAGGTAAATTACTATACAGAAAAAAAACACAAACTGTGACTCTTTGCTTCTTTAATTTTGCCTACTTGCCCAAGTAGTGTACAGTTGAACGTTTCGACTAATTCCAAGATGACGGTCCATTACTACTGTGCTTGTCTTCAGTGTGGGCATGACTTTGAAAGCTTTTTTGTATTGAGTGAAAGGATCATCGGCTGAACTTGTGAGGTATGACACAGTGGCAGTCACACGGTTATACTACAACATTGAAAATTTCACTGACATCAATACTACTTCGTTGATGCAGTGGCGCCCCCAACGGCAATATGACATAAACGAGTGTTGAGACCAGTGTGTACTTACGTTTACCCATCTGGGACACTCTGCATATGAATAGGTATAATAGTATGTCCTACGTGAAAAATGTAGAAATGAAACACGTGATCAGTTAAGTTTCTATTTGCATTCTAAAAAAACTCCTATCATTGCCTCACCCGGAGAGGATTTTGCTATTGCAAAGATTATCTCTGACATATCGTTGCTGTAACGATTTTAAACAAAACGTCCAAATGTTGTGATTATAATATTTTTTGAAAACTTTAAAGTATGCACGAAATAAATGCCTTATTCTCTTGACCAATCACGTTGCTCGAATCACAAACGAAAGGAGTGTGAATGACTGAGAATCACCGATTAAAAGAGTTGTTTATTACCAGTATGTGACGTAGACGAGTCCTAGACTGTTGCCGAGTATTTTTGCTGAAGTAGTGATGCACATAAAGAAGGGGGCGAAGACATAACCGACCAACATCACATTTATCAGGGCCATGATGGTTGATACTGCACCTAGAAGGAGAACACAAAGACGAATTATACCTTGAACCGTGACAGAATACCTTCAAAGTCAACGACAAAAGATGGATATCAGGTAAGATAGCTAAAAAGGTGAGTGATAGACATACATACATACATACATACATACATACATACATACATACATACATACATACATACATACATACATACATACAAGTTACATACATACATACATACATACATACATACATACATACATACATACATACATACATACATACATACATACATACATACATACATACATACATACATACACACATACATACATACATACACATACATACATACATACATACATACATACATACATACATACATACATACATACATACATACATACATACATACATACATACATACATACATACATACATACATACAGAGAGATAAAAATATAGACACGCACTATACCGTGCAATGACCTTTAAGTAATATACCTACCTAGCGCAGCCCGTGGTGCATCCAGACAATCATAGTCGACATCAAAGTAATAGTTGCCTCGAAATAGATCTAGAATACACACTGAAGTGAATCCGAAACAACATACATATGCCAGCCGGTCTGTAAAACCGTCAAGCATATTCACCGGGCTGTGGATGGGTGGAAAGAACCATCGCTAAGTTTTAACTATTTCAATCTCAATTGTCTATAAAATTTGTATTCAAAATAAATGCAAAATTGCAACCAAACTGTTACAACTATCGAAGAGTGTTACAGTAAGAATCTTTCAATAAGTTAAGGCACAGTTAAACAATTTAGTTTTTTCTATGAAATAAATATGGTAATCATCTACTACGATGAATTAAGTGGATGGAAGAAAATTACTTTCTGTTGGTTCGAAAATGTCCTTTTCATTTCTAATTTAGTCTACATTTCCAATGTTTGTGCCACAGAATTAACGAATCGTACAGAAAACCATGGATTTCGATATAAGCTCGGAACCATACTTTGCTCACTTATAGCCTTACCTTTAGCAGGGCAAAGAAATGAGTGACCGTATAATTATAGCATGAAAGAAAAAATATATTTCACTGAAGATCTTACTACTGAATTCCAACTTTGGGCTGACACCATGGTATCAACGTGGACTTCCTATTCTGAACGATTGTCAGCAGAACAATAATCAGTGTCTGTAGAGAAAGACAGAATGTTAGATAGACATACAGACAGACATTCAGACAGACATGGACAGGGAAGGAGACATTACAGTAGAAACAGATATATAGAGAGACAGTCCGACAGATAAACGAAGATACAGAAATAAATTGATCGGGATATAAAAGCAACGTGTAGAATGCGCCTCGGGGCCAGATATTCAGACTCTAAACCTGTTACAATATTCTTTTGGCCTGCCACTTGTGGGGGGCTCATTTTGAAGCTTATGGAGTAAACAAAGTTTTGGAAAAATTGTAATTTTTCCCCCATGGAGATAGCACAGATAGCACGGCCAATTTGAATTTTAAATATCGGAAAATATAGGGTAATTTCTTGCTCTTGTACCGAAAGTTGCACCGTGACCCCGATTTTTATTCTTGATTTTGAAAGAGAATGGTTGAAAGTCTGCTTTAGAAAAGTTCAGAAAAGTTTGAGCTAAAGTTTAAATCTTTCAGTTTCGAGGCGCGAGCTGTTTTAAAGAAATAAACCGACAACATAGATTGGACCGGAGAGAGGGTTACACAATTACGATACATTAATGTTTCACATATGTTATTTATTTCCTCGACGAAGCGTTGAGCCGAAAATGATTTATTCATTCACTCTCATTCAGAAGTGATTATTTTGCAATATTTTATCGTGAGTCTGGTCATGCTTCTCTCCGAAAAAATACTCACTGAAGGAAAATGCTGAATTTCAACCAATTGAAAAAGTCATATCGCGGATTATCGCAGCCGTGTGGCCTGAAAAAAAACAATCAGAGACAAAATGAACAATGAACAAGACAAACTATGCTTTCATAAATAAACGTCGCACGTAGATATTTTCAGATTAAGTTCCAAATGCTATAGTTATAATTCTCTATGGTAAATGGAATTTAAAGTTCACCAAGTGCAGAATGATATTAACTAGTGGTTAATATAAACAATAGTCACCGTAGAGTCAATGTGAACTCTAGTATTAGAGCCAAAATAACTTGGTGTTCATCATGTGACGATATAGAGATAGTTTGTCTAAGATAAACACACAAGGTCATGGGCATGCAAATTTTTAAGGTTGATAAAATAGCAGTGCTGTGGGTAACGGACTGACCGACAACTAAATGAATGTTAACCAGTGAGATGATCGATTTATCAGGTCTAAGCACAGGGTAATGGTGGCATTATTCGTCTAGACGTTATGCATATGATCAATGAATGTCACGTATTAAACTTTCTTTTCATTATACAAGCCTATTACTTTACCCTCGCTATCTCTGCATAGTCTTCCAAGTGAAAACCGTCCATATCTGTTAATTTCCCTCCCGAATAATGCCTGTCCCACCCTGTGGTCTAAGTGGTTTTATTAAACTCGTCCAAGTAGACCAAGTTACTGATCATTGTCGTCACCTGAAAACTGAATATTTCAAAACACCACATACCCAAACAGCCACAGATCAAGTAAATCTAATATATTGCCTGATAACTGACTATCGTCGATGTACTCGTAGCAGACTGTTAGGTATTCCTTGAAATCATCCGTAGCGTTGTAGGCCGAGTCAAGATAGTCTGCTAGCTCATCGTCTGACCAGTCTTCATAGCCATCTGGTAATGCTTCCAATATAAGATCTGTAACGTTTTCGCAGTAGATTTTCTCACAGTATGTCATCCTATAGTACCTGTAGAGTAAATAACGATTTAATACAGAGCAGTACGTGAAACCGAGTACGGTTATGCTCAGCACAGCACAACAAATATAGAACAGCACAACGCAGCACAGCACAGCACAGCACATTACAGTATGACGCAGTACAGTACAGTACACTGAGTACAGTATGGCACAGCACAACAAAGCAAGCACAGCATAGGTACAGTACAATACAGTAGCGCACACGGGATATAACGGTATAGTACAGTACAATACAGTACAGTAGAGCACAGCACAGTTCAGTACAGTTTAGTACAGTGCAGTATAGCACAGTACAGACAGTAAAGGGCAGCACAACACATTACAACACAGTACAGCACAGTGCAGCACAGTAGAGTACAGTACAGTACAGTACAGTACAGTACAGTACAGTACAGTACAGTACAGTACATACAGTACAGTACAGTACAGTACAGTACAGTACAGAACAGCATCGTAGCTCAGCATCGAGTAGCCACTGTGTTACCATTTTTGTGAAGTGCAGTAGTAGTGCAGTAGAGTTCTCCCATTGAAGAAAATAACTGGATCACAGGGCGTTTCGGACAATGAGGTAGTAAGCAGATAAAAAAGTTGACCTCCTTTATAGGTCATCATTTACATCTGTGTTTACAACTAGCGTCCGTTGTGCGCCATGTCAGTCATTGAACGTGCTTTTGTATATAGGAGCATCTCTATTTCTCCTGACTCCTGTTCAGTTTAGACCTAGCTGTTTTTAAGGAAAACATATGCTGAATATCGAAGAGCTGATATTCCTGTGTGCCGACCAAGTACTTATGAAGGTATTGATGTAGTTCACTATTAAATGACCAAATGAAACAAGCTTAAATCATTGTTCTACACCTGTCTTGTGGGTTTTCAATAGTTATGAAGAGAAATAATCGGAAAATCTCAAAGCTGAAACAGTTAGCCTCTAGTGTCGTTCGGTCCTTATTTTGTTATGTTAGAGGCGATGAGGTTAGTTGACTGCAAGGCTTCTGGCCCTCGGTACTCGGCGTCGGGAAAACCTAGAGTACTGAGCTCGACCAGCCATGACATTGTAAAAATTCACGAGAGAACCGTCGACATTTCCCAAAATGAATCAGTACTAAATTTAGTCAGGATTTCAGTTGGGCCGTGCAAATTGTGACGTCATTATTCAAAGTGAGGTTGGGTCATCACTATTGACATTGATGTACAAGGCGTAGTTTACGGATCAGACACGGCACGTACGTACCTGTGATGTCAACATGTGTTGAGATCAGATGCAGCCTATGATCTATGGTCGCGGATCACTTCTTGTAGTACCAGAATCTCGTTCGTGACTACAATAACCTGTGTAAATTATAAAATAATCTGAACATAGCTCTTCAAAAGACACTACCGACATCTGCGACGGGAAGTGGTCGAAATGTTCAGAATTCTGTCTAAAAGTCATGACGCATGCGTCATTTCGCGATAACTCTAGTTACTATTAACAAAAATAATTATTTACCCGGAGATGTCGCCGACAACAATGGAATTCGTCATCTGCCGACACTCGACCTCTTAGAAAATAAAGATTGGCGGGAACTGTGTGTTGGCGATCATACCATCCTTTCGAGTTCGATAATAATTTTGAGATTAAAAACTGAAATGAAACGTCCGTAATTAATACAGAAATCCTTATTAACAGCCTCGCTGATGATATCCAGGTTGACGATGTCAGGTTGAGGCAAGATACCATCGTTAACCGATATGGTACAAAAGCATAGTTGTGTTCTAAATGATTTGAAATGCAATTGCAGAATCTATCATGATATTCTAAGCTCTCTGTTTGCCGGCATAAGTTATATTATTTTCTAGTGAATTTCTTAAAACCTGCCCTCTGCCAGTTTTAATTACTAGTCTTTAGTCTCTCATTCTTGACCTTGGAAATAATGAGTAGGTCTAAATTTTCTGAATTGGGCCGAGTAATGAATCAGCTCAGCAATTGCAGTACAAGTAAAGAGTCCCAAACTTGCAGTCTTCCTGTAATTCTCACTTTGACCGCAAGTAACGGGTGTTGTTTCTTGCCACAAAATTTAAATGTTTCATGTTAATGTAAGATTCACTGTATTCTGAAATGATCATAAAAACTCTGTCTGCACCGAATTCAATGTGTTGAAACGCTGTCAGGAAGTGCGAGATATAAATGACTATTACACATTTTCGGACGACTTTGCCAGACGAAGGACTGACAAATTTTGACTCGCCTTCAGTATTATACATACCAGTCCAAAATTCTAAAAGATTATACATTTTTTAACGTTTCATGTCTTATTCAGCAAAGATAGTAAGTAATATGCAGCAAAAATAAATCATGGGCAAAACTTAACTCAAGGAAAGGCGCGAAGAAAGGCACGGATAATCGTTCACTTACCTACTAATTATTGCTAATCGTTGCATACATTCAATAATCGAAGACCTGGCACAATAAACATATTTTAGGTACATAAACGAAAACCGTGATAATGTTTTCATTGAGTACACTAACAATATAAAGTTAAGTCGGGCATCTTAACGTGCCGTCCGCACATTGTACAGTCTAAATCAACTTTAATGGGCAGGTTACTTATCAGCTTTCTCTAGAAGCAAAGTGACCATCTCGATAAAATTTTAAATGGACAGCAAAGACTAACAATATGTAAATACCCAATGTCAACAAGGACTAATGCGAGAATCAGCGATTGAGGATTGCCCCTTTAAGTGTTTTTACTCGGATTTTTTCTGAATAAAATACTATAATTATTTTTGAGTAGATAACACTTTAGTTTATATTCTGTCACGGATTGTAGAAATTACTGTTCCCTGTCATATTGAATATTAACTTTTTTATTAAATATATAGATTAACTTTTCTTGTAGAATCCAACACGCCACTGTGTGTTCGGGTATACTCGTATGTCTCCAAAATTAAAATACGCTTCCATTATCACCACCCCTCCCCACCCCTCGGTTAAACCTGTCCAAAAAATCAAGCGCCCTTCCCTCTCAATTGATCCATGGACACTAGAACTGAGCATCTCCTTTTACGAACCTTAGACAAAACAAAACGCCACGGTGATCTGTTACTAATCTTGGAAAGTGTGAAATTAGTCAATGAGCTTACTTTATTTAGTTCAAATCTACTACAAAGGATGATTGGTGCATGGATATGATGAATAATTTATTTCCTTAGACTTGTTTTAACAGAGATCTACGTGTATAGCTGTTCCTTGCCGACTCTGCAACGCCGCTATCTTTTCACGTGATTTCATCATAAGCAGTCACATTCAGACGATTGTCTACCCTGCAGCCTGATCCGTGTCAATGGCTGGTGCTAAGAATCTCAAACATGGTTTGGAAAGTATAATATGTTTTCTCGACTCAGGTTTACTCTCTTTGAATGGTGGGTAAATAGATGACCAACTGTTCTACACAAGTATGAAATATATCAAATTCGGTAAAATACGGCGATCTCGGGCAGTTTCATCGGAGTGAGTTGGACTATCGGTGATATATTCACAATGACATTAGACAAATGTTGAACAGTTGATCAACAGGTGCCAAATCTGCTCTGCTGGTTGTTCTTGCTACGTTGGTGTCCACCAATTAGTGGTAATTACCTAAACGACTTGATACATTTAAATGTCGGTTTGAGTTCCTTTCTATTTTGTGCACTTGGCTCTATAGTAAGAGCCCCTGTTTTGTGTTGTTAAGCATTCAAGAATGAAATCATGACAGAAAGACAGCGTTGATTAAAATCACTCGACAGCCGAGACCACCCTGCCTTGTTTGTCAAACGAACAGTATATTCATTGAACAGAACAAAAACCCTGATAGAATTCAGTCTGCTCTTGCGTATAAATTAACTTGTAATCAATTAAGAGGACAGTGGCTGTTACATAGTAGACTAAGGAAACTATATTTGACACAATAAAATACTGAAAGAAAGGGTCTAGTAACTGTCACTACCCTTCTAATTGTGGAGGGATACGAGATTCCGATGTGATGCAGACCGTGGTTTCTGACTAGTCTTGGTTGTGTATTATTTCCTGAAAAACAGCTCGTTTGCATGTCTTGAGAAAAACAACTCCATTTTGGAACAAGTCATTGACAATGACATAGTCCCCACTTGTAATAGGAGTATTAGTCTTGATGGGGCAGGGAAATGTGGTCATTAAGAAGTATCACTGGAGTGCATATGTTGTGATCTATGGGCACATAGGTCTATGTCGTTGTTCCTAATTTGAAACACATGAGGCATGTCTAAGTTATGGTTCTAAATCGGGAAAAAAGATCAGACCTCTAACTGTATTGGCCAGCCAAGAAATACATATGCGCATAATAATGAGGTACAAGATGTGACATCTTAAGGTCTAATATCCTATCAGAATTGGAGGGTATAGATATAAAGGACATAGCACTTGTGGTTACGTATTTATCGACATAAACGTATATTTCAGGTCAAAGGTCATCGAGGTCACATGACATTTGGTCAAAAAATTTCTATCTTATAGTTATCCCTATATACCAAAAATCAGACATCCAGCTCTATGGGCTTGCTCAGAATTAGATATACGCATAATTAATGAGGTACAGTATGAAGCATCATAAGGTTTCCCATCATACCATATATGAAGGGTGTACCACTTGTGGTTACTGAGTTATGGACAAATATGTATATTTGAGGTCAAAGGTCACCGAGGTCACGTGACATTTTGTCAAAAAAAATGTATTGCTAAGTTATCCCTATATACCAAAAATCAGACCTCTAGCTCTATTGACTCGCTCAAAATTAGATATGCGCATAATTAATGAGGTACAATATGTGGCGTCATAAGCTGTCCCATCATACCATATATGAAGGGTGTACCACTTGTGGTTACTGAGTTATGGACAAATATGTATATTTGAGATCAAAGGTCACCGAAATCACGTGACATTTTGAAAAAAAAATAGTATTGCTAAGTTATCCCTGCATACCAAAATCAACCTCTAGCTCTATTGGCTCGCTCAAATTTGATTTTTCTTGGCCTTATACATGGGGTCTATGGACTGCCTTATACATGGGAGTCTATGGATTGCCTTATACATGGGAGTCTATGGAGACTGCCTTATACATGGGAGTCTATGGAGGTGAAAACTAAAAAGTCCTCTAACACGGCCAAATTTGATGGCATTGTGAAACAAATCGACGTGCATCTGTATGGGGTAGAGTACTATCCTTGTGCAAAGTTTGAAAGAAATTGACCTGGGCATGTCTGAGATATCTGCGTGAACGGACGCACGCACGCACGCACGCACGCACACACGCACGGACATGACCAAACCTATAAGCCCCCCCGGACGGTGTCCGTTGGGACTAAAAATCCATACGCACACACGGAGACATACATACATACATACATACATACATACATACATACATACATACATACATACAGACAGACAGACAGACAGACAGACATACAGACAGACAGACAGACAGACAGACAGACAGACAGACAGACAGACAGACAGACTAACGGTCCAATGAAAGTAGCTGATGATTACTACACATAATGTACAGAGAAGAATAGGACGTACACAGGAAAACACGACAAACGAACGAAAAAGTCAAATTAAATTAACTTTTATTCATACAAATCACCAAAAGGGAAATATAGACTACAAACATCGACTGTAGACAACCTTTGTAAATAGATCTAATTGTATAAACCTTGTTAAATCCACTTTGAATCACCTGAGTTTCTTTAAGGTACAACTTGATGTGACTTTTGACCTATTTTCCAGTACTTTGTTCACTCTGTAAAATATGGTTTCTTATCCTACTTCCAGATGGTGTCGAAATACCTTGTATTCAGCTCTTCAAGACACGGCCAATATGTTTGAAAACCAATCGTTGACAACTAAGTCTTAGTTCGGACAAGAAATGTCAACACAAATATTGCATGAGGCACACCCTACATTGTGTTAGCAAGGGAAATACTTTGTATTTCAACCTACCATGGGAGAAGAATAAAAAGACGTATATGGTTTGCTGAGAACAAAGTAACGGAAATATAATTACAAAGTAACAGCTTGTGCCCCTTTAAAGGATTATTGGCTCCCTCGCTCTCGATAAAATATCGAATCATGGTCACACACACATTCAGTTTATCTGAAAACGGTTCACAGAACTGCCTTAAACCATAGAAATTCTCGCTTACTCTGATTCTACGATAAACCAAAACACACGATTACTGGATTGTAACATGTGACTACCAAGGACCGTACTGAGCTTACATGCAAGATGTACATCTATCATTTTCTCCCCTGATTGATTAAAAACTTTAGCCTTCAATGTTTCTCTTAAAACTTATTTCAGGTTTTAAAACTTCTCCAAGGAGTAATTTGCTCTCTGATGTCAGGAATAGGAAAATAGCGGGATGTTATTTTTTGTGGCTATACTGAGAAGATATTTTCGAAATGTTTGTGAAGAATTTGGTGAAGTACTGATTTGTGCAAGATTGGGGATTCAGTTTTGGCGGGAAGGTAGTCAGAAAATTCGGCAATGTCGGTGAAGAATTGGTACAAAAGCGCGAAATCAACCAAAGAATTGAGAAAGTACTATAAATTTGTATGGTTACGCTGTTATAGACAATGACATGCAAAGAAAATGAAGTAGGTAGGTACTCTAACGCTTTCGGGGAATATTTTTTTGGTGCAGTGGAAATATTTACAGCTCCGGCTTCGATTCATCATGTGATACATCACGTGACGATTAAACATCTGCTACGAAGAAGACGTAAATTTCTATCAAGTGGATAGACTTGCAACGTCCCATGCTGAAGATAACAAAGCATCAATGTTTTCCCTTCATCTGACAGGGCTGACGGCCAAAAACAAAAACAGCTCCTTCAAACCGCAGAAAAGGCTGTGAAAGCTATCTATGTGCGCAAAATTTGAAATAAAATAACACACTAGATTAGCCGATATATCATTGGTACTTCAAATAACCCTACATGCATAATTTTGAGTGTGATAATCGTTTCCAGCAAGATTTCACACTCTAACGCATACCACTACCAATAAAAAATGTCAAACGTTTTTTTACACGACATGTTTTCATTATCTATAAAACGCTACCACTCGATAAATGCTGTTCCATGAAAACCAAATTATTTACAGACCTGCGAATTTCTCTGTTACAAGATTTTGAAAGTCGCCGACCTTTGATCGATTAAAACACCGAATAAAACACCCACGAGATTGTTGCAATAAATAAATGACATCGTTGTGAATAAATAAGGAAGGGATACTCTAGCGGTGTTCGTTGCTATGGTTATCGTACTCTGGGTGGAATAAATTACCCAAGTCTTGCTTGAGTAACGGTACTCTTTGAAGGTTAAATTACGTTGGACTTGCTGGGTAACCGTTCTCGGGGTGAAAGTAAATCAGGATGGTCTTGCTCGGCAACCATACTCTTGATGAGGTACGAGGGTCTTGTTTGGGCAACCGTACTTTCGAGTGAGGTAAATTAGGTTTAAACATAGCACCATACAATGTTGAAAGTGGACAGAAGAAGAGTTTCGCTCTTCGATCGTTCTCTGTAAACACAATTTAAACCGCGAAGATCAATGAGCTCTCTTTGCCCACCAATAAAATTCATTATCACTGGTCGACATCTATCCATCTTTCTTCTCATTTCCATAAATAATTTACTTTTTTGAAATTTATCCAATGTATTTCAGACGAAGTCATTGCTTTAGGCAAATAGAAGTCAATCCAACAGTCCGTTGGCACGTTTCCTTGCGCAACTTCCACGGTTAGGAAATATGGCGAGAGACAATCTCGCCGTATTGGTGAAAAGTCGAGATTCACGAGACCTTCTGACGTCAAATATGTAGATCTGGCTCCGCTCCTTCTCAGGCGTTTTGCAGACGTCTTCGGGAGACCGCGGAAAAATAAATACACAGGGTTTCATTTCAAACAAATCTATTGAGGAGGTTCTTGAACAAAGAAATGAAATTGTACGTCTTTTACAGTTGCATTCATCTTCCGCAGGTGACACAGCATTGCATTCTGTACAACTGGCATCTGCCCCGACGCTTGATGATCTGACAAAGTCCCGCGTTCATTCTGTCTCTGCTGCACTTTGAAAACGCTGAGGAAATAAGAAGTTCAGGCACGAAATGAAAAACATTGCAATGTTTGTATGAATTTCTAAACGTACAAGGTGAGTCTCCGCTTCTATAACTAAGTTCGTAACACTTTCGTGCTGGTCCCTTTTCACATGGGAAAATAAAAACCGCCTCTACTTGCCTTCGGTGGTCGTGGGTTTTATAAAAACGTTACATGAAGTACATGATAATATTCATTTTATTTCACTGTTATCTGACAGATCTGTCGGAGTGTACTTCAAAAATCCGGAGCACAAAGCTCAAAAGCTATATGCATCAAATATGCTCATACCACATTTTAGATCATTACCAAAATCTCACCTAAATTTTTGGCGGGACAGTCAGACAGGGTGCACGTCTGTCGCCGTGTTGGTTGTCTGTACATGTTGCATCCGCTGGTTGGCTCTTCCGAAACGACGTTGACGCATTTTACACTTCGACTCTGAAAGCCAGTTCCACAAGTGACTGAACACTGAAATAACAAAAAATAGGGGCATACGTGGCCTTCAGATTTGATATGTCACAGCTATTCGACTTTTGACTTTTGAGGGCATACGTTTGGAAATATTTCTGACCACTGTGATCGGTCCAAGGGATACGAACATAACTTCTATCGCTTCATAGACACTGGAGAGGAATCTGCTTGCTTCGGTGTATGTGATTGCTTTGCTTGCGTTCAGTAATCTCGCTACGCGAAAAGGCGAGAATTCACACTGGAATTTGTGGAGGCATTGGAACTCAGCAATATTTACGGTGAAGAGAATGAACTTGAAGAGGAAAATTTTTGGTACAAATCGGATCCAATGATTACCTGACTCCATGATCCGGCGATCCACGCCACGCACTCTGCCAGCTCGCAGTGCCGTTGCCTCATCGGTTTTGTGCTGTGGTTGCAACGGCGAGGTATTGAGCAATGCACGTCACGCCTCTGGATTCCCCTGCCGCAAGTGCGTGAACACTGGTCAAGAGATGGACAACAATCAATAAGCAATGCGAGAAAAAATATCAGCAATATGATCTCTTCTTACCACCTCTGATATTACGATTTGGTGAGGCACTTTAGAAATAAAACATCACGGCATGTATGTTGTTCCTTTCAGATTCTCAAAATTTTACATTCTTTTTCTGATCTACCATTTATGGGGTTCATTTTAAAGTTCTTGGAGTAAGAAAGCTTTTCACCGTCTTAGTTTTCAGAAAATCGAAAATTTTATTTTTTCCATAGATTAACACAGCCATTTTGAATTTCAAATATCGGTAAATCTTTGGTAATTTGTTTTCTAATACAAAAATTTGCACGGCGACCCCTCGATTTTTGTTCTTGATTTTGAAAGAGAATTGTTGAAATATACTTTGAGGAAGTTTGAGCGAAAGTTTAAGTCTTTTACTTTCGAGGCGCATACTGTCTTAACAGGTACTCACTGTTCACAAACTATCAATCGATGATTGATATTACAAAAAAAATCATCGACAACGTCATAAGTGTTTGGCAACTTCAGCAGAGTCAAGTTCGGGGTGATGACTATTGTATTACTTTCAGTAGGTTTACTTGGCTCTCAGTCCAAGCTGGGCCGATGAATTGCGAAATGCACATAGCAACATTCGGAAGGGACAACGAACGCATTACACACCTCGGTCCACTCCCCAGTAATCCATTCACCGAAGGCTTCTGTAGTGGCGGGCATTGTTGTGGCATACTGCGTTGTCGTGGCGGCCTCCTCTGTGACTTGTTTGGCAGTGGACAAATTGAGTGTTTTTGAATCAACACGAGTTCTACTTGTAGTATACTTTGTTGGCCTCATAGACCGAGAAATTGTACTTGGATTTCGGAATTTATTCCTTGATTTTAAATCGGAATTTTGTGAACATCCTTTTCCAAATCTCCATTACTAGCATCTTCGTCAGACAAAATTCGTTCATCTTCAACAACTCCATCATTGTAATCCAATATAGCGTCGCCTTCCTGACTAGCGCCCTCTTTTTCCCTTTCCGCTCGCCTTGCGATCAATTCTTCCAGGGTCTTGCCCTCACCAACGTATTTTTCATATTCGCCAAAACTTATGCCAGACAGAAGAGGATCTTCCTCTTCTCCGTAGTCGTCATAATCTCTTGAAGTTGGCGAGGGTCGCGCGTCTTCCCCTCTAAGCTTGCCGCCAATCCTCTTGTGCCTCAGGTCGATACTTGAGTAGACTACGGGCGAGTGTACTACATTCGTGTCGGTGGGACAGTCAACGTAACATCGCCGCTCGGCTACTGGTCTTTTCAGCGGATCGCAGTAGTGCTCGGCGACCTTGCATCTGACATTTCTTGTTTGGGAGCCTTCTCCGCACTTTGTCGGACACTGAAAGACACAATATCGGCAATCTTGTCAATTTGAGCGGTAGAAATGTTGAAATTGCCGAAGACAATTGTTCTGTTTTCTTTGAGCTCTTCTCGATGTTAAAAGTTATCTCAATATACTACCAAATCTTGTGATTTTCCGTTTTTCTTTGAAAGAAACTTACGAGACCCATTCGATTTTTGATATCACATAGGGTTAATTAATGTAAAGCTTAATTTTTGTGTGTTCGTTCGGATGAAAGTAATTTATTTCTTCCTTAAATACATTATTACAGTGGTCTACTTTATTCTATACACTGAAGACTCCTTTTAATTTTCGTAAAAACCATGAGCAATCAACATCGTCCTGCAAGTGGGTCCATCCACCCTATCGAAAAACAGTAGTCTGGTAGCAAAAGTGTTAAATGCGCAGGCGCTGAAAAGTCAAAATTATGATCACCGGTTTTAAACCCTTTCAGTTCACAGTGTCGGTTGCCCAAAGCAATCGTTTATACCAATGGTGAGTATGGACCTGTTTACAGGGATTTTGGGTGAACAGGTTAAAGTCACGGCTGACACTTACTTCAGACCACTCGTCGGTCAGCCATACTGCGTCCTCTGGGCAGGGGATAAGATTCTCACAGGGCTTCTGGTGGCTAGGTTTTTCAAGTCCGAGCACGGTGCACATCTCGTCCGACAGAGCGATCTGTTCGTCGTTGTTGACAGTGCGGATACAAATCACAGATCGTACCACCGTTCCGTTCTCACCGCAAGTTGATGAGCAGTGTTGCCAGGCACCGGTCCACCAACTACAGAGTGAAAGATGAAAGACGTTGAAAGGACTAATTTCTGCACTATTTTCAAATGGTCACGTCATGTGTTGAGCATAACGTGTTGAGTTGTATTTAATGAAGCGTCCGGTGAGAAATAACATTTTCATTGCAAATTTCACAATCTTGAATTATGCATAAGCTGTAGACTACCACACTCGGAAGAATTGGAAGATTTCGAGAGACTGAACCCCCCCCCCCCCACTCCTCCCAGTGTACCCTCTGAAACGTTAACGTGAATATACACGAAAAAGCATTTCTTTGAAGCTGAAATAGCGCGATAAAATTGAAGTATAGTCACTTACGTAGGTGGACAATCTTGTACGTTACAAGACTTCTGCTTCTGGCCGGGTTTTTGTGAAATGTCGCAGTATTTATCGTCCACAACGCCTGCAATCTTCTCCGAGCTTGGGTGGGCGCAATTTGAGTCCCTGCGAACAGATTGTAAATGTTCTAATGGTGTCCATGCTTGGAAAAGATGGGTGTACAGATAAGTACCTACTGATCACGCGGCTCACCTTCAACACAGAAGTGGTACTCAGTCAAAATGGCGGTCATGATATTCATTTTTCAGATGTCCAAGTCGGTCTGTTATGTTGCCATGGCTTTCTGCACTGAAGTCTTTCTTTAGACTTGTACACTGTCGGAAGTGTATTCAGGAAACCAGTCTAACGAAGTGATTTTGGTTTATATATAGGTTGCCATCACTATGCGACTTATGTTGGAGACCGTTCAAAGATTACAGAGCCAAAGATTGTAGGAATGAGGTTGAAAGCTTATTTGTCATAATTATAGCACGGCATACGGTAAAGCCCCATTTGTCAAACCTATGGTGTTGCACGGTCTGGTAAGTTTGACCAGCTTTAAATTGGCATTCTCAAAGCGAGTGGATGAAGCGAACAGAACCTACCCCCGCCACATGTTTTTGTACAGTGGCTCCAGTCTCCATGCTCCCAATAAAAATCGAGTTTTCTCGGCATCGTTTCATTTTTGGCTTTTGGGATTGTGTACTCAAAGGCAACGCCTGGATTCTCGCTCTGGAACAAGAGCTGATAGAAAAAGAGTAAAATGGTCAGATTTTAAGGTACATGTAGTGTGGGCCTCGAAATCGGAAGACTTAAACTTTTCCTCAAGGAAACACTCAACCATTCTCTTACCAAATAAGCATCAAGATCAGGGTCACCACGCAAAGGGTGGTACTGGAGAATCATATTACCTTGCACTTACCGATATTTGAAATTCAAAATGGCTGCCATCTCTGTATTATTTCTATAGTGAAAAATACAATTTTCGATTTTCTAAAAACTAAGAAGGCAATTTTGTTTATACTCCAAGAGCATTAAGAGCAACAAGCGGTAGATCAGAAAAGAATTGTAAAAAATTGAAAGTCCAAATATCTATCCCCGAGATGCATTCTACCTTAAGAGGCGATCTTACATGGAACAAACATTTTTGTGCCAACACGGAATAAAATTTGTGTTAGTCAAAGTATTCCCGCCAATTTGCAAGCCATGGCGTTCTTGTCAATATCGACACCAGAGAGGACTAACCATTATGTGCAGTGGTTCAGTTGTCGGTCCTGCAGCACTGAATTTCTCCCTGCTCCCGTTTCTTTCGTAGATGACTGTGGTACCGGCAGCCTGGTATTCGCCACTCCACTGAATGTACCAATGACCGTTGATATAGTACTGCCCGGTGTCTCCTTTAAGAGCCAGGTAATTGTTCGCCGCGGCTACCTCTTCAACGCGAATATTTCTGGCACCCGGGGGAATAACGGTGGCCTCCTCATAGCCTGTGATCAATAATCGAACAAAAGGATAATTAAAATCGAAATCCAAACAGCTCCATTACCTCAATGGCATCTAAATTTTCACATGTGTATGTATGGGCGGTTACAATGTGTCTTAAAAATTTCTTGAGTCACCTTTTCTCGAAAAGGTTAACATGTATGTCTTCCTATCAGATACATCAGCTCAAACAATTGTATCCACACTCAATTTCAGCTTATATATATAATATATATATATATATATATATATATATATATATATATATATATATATATATATATATATATAATATATATATGCAAAATTTCAGTTTATATATACCATATATATATATATATATATATATATATATATATAATATATATATATATATATATATATATATATATATATATATATATATATACACACTGTGTGCTGATCATTTTTAATATGGTGGTGGCGTTTGACTTACCGCGCCCTACCAGTTTTTTGTACTCGTCTTGCACCTTCTTACAAGTTGACCCATCACCATGGCAGACACCGCACAGGTCTTCTTTGGCTCCAGAATCGATCTTGAAGTCACAGCCAACCTCCTAAACGAATGTAATTCAAGGGTAAATATATTTTAGTTTTGTAAGCAGAGTTTTTTCTTCTCCCTAGAGTTTGTTGAACTAAATTACAACGCAACTAAACAAACAACAGTCTGTATACAATAGGCAAAGTTATAGTCGACAAACGAATTCTGGTCCGGACAAAAATTTAATTGTTAGCGATAACATACAAGCTTTACAGACAGAGTAAAACATGTCGGAAAATAAATTAAAGTTACAACTCCGTACACGCCAGAAATGCAAACAGGCTAAGCATCCGACACGTATAATGTGCAACTATAACGATAGTGATGGCTTCTGGTGTTTGTTGGCAACACCAGTTATTCGTTTGCGTATGCAACTTTCACGAAAAAATTCTGGAGTTGTACAATCGGAACATTTTTTCAAAATCAGCGGCTGGACAGAAAACTCACCTTACACACTCCAGAAATACACATGGCCCTGCTTCCGTAGGCACAGGGAGTGCCGTCCAAGACAGCTTCGGCCAGTTTTGTGCTGAAGAGTCTGTCTTTTGGTTTACAGTGAAGTTGGCATGGTACATCTGTCGACAGGGCAGAGTGTCAAATGTCATTCAATGTTGCCAGTCTAAACGATACGGAAAATTTATGTGAAAGTCTGCTTGAGCTGTGAAACATGGACTCTTGGTTCTTCAACCCGTAAATGATTTGTCAACCTAAACTATGATGAGCCCTATGCTGTGTCGAGAATGAGACTACAACGTACACAGCAGAATGCCTTGCTGTAACCTTCTCATTTACAATTATGGAATAGATTGTTTACCTTCACGGAAGATGGGAACCCATGTGTGTAGATTTCCTTGGAACGGCTGCGAATTGAACCGACTACACTGCTGAGCGCGAAATGTTGGCGCGTTTTCGTCACAGGGCTACAAAAACAAAAGGGGACAAAAGTCGGTGAATATAACCAAGAAATGTTCAAGGAGCAAAATTTAGGGATATTTCTTTCCTTTAGTGTTAGATTACATCACGCGATCTTCTAAAGATCGATTGGATCAATTTGTCATGATTTAACAATAATATCATCAGACGATAATACAATATCGGGCGCCTTACCTCAGTATTGCAGACTCTATATCGTCGTCTCTCTCCAACGCAGTACTTGCCGCCATATTGGGGACTGTAAAATAAACGACAATAATTGAAGTCAATTTTTAGTCGTGAGATTTTATCTCGAAACGAAAGATAGGAAATAATACAGAAGTTTTTTTTCAACAAGGACGACAAACCTTACAGGGCGGTTGGCTGAAGAAAGCACAAACTGTTTTCTATTTCTAAGGCTTAATATATATCGCTTAAAGAAAAATGTTCTCATCGATTTTTCTTGTGTATGCGTAAAGAAGAAGCTTTCATTGGCGCGAAAAGAAGGAAATACGTACGCTGGGTTGTCACAATGACGTTCAACGAAAGAAACACTGCACCACAGGTCCTTGAACACTCTGACCAGTCGCCCATTCCCCCCAGTCACCGTTGATGGCGGTTGTTGGGTCCTCCATCTCGATGCATTTACCAGCAAAACACCACTGTTAAACAAGAGGAAATGATCATAATAATTTTAGTCACTAGGCTATATCTATGCGAATTTCTTTAAAGTTAAGCCTATTTTATTTCATTTTTACTTACAGATTTTCAATGAAACTTAAATTTTTCAGCAGACGAAAGTAGCAACGGGTGACCGTTCGAGAAATGTTTACTTGTGCATGTTTTTTTTCACACCTTATCTTCCTCCGGTTTTCCACAAGCAGTTCCGATGGCTGCAGACTCTAGCCTCGAGTGACATTCATGTCCCACCATACACCACAGAGTGTCACACATGTTCTGATGAGAAAGATGGACACAGAAATGAGAAAAGAGTTTTGATTAGATCTGTAGTCTTGTAGTAGGACTTGAAACCATCAAAATCATAGTACCGATTAGCTATGTCCCTCCACGTGGACAAACTTTATAAGAACTTCTACGAACTGTTTTTGATCACTCAAAAAATACAGAATTTTTTTCACAATGATGCGTAATTCACCATAACCTGGTAGGACAGATCAAAATTATTTTGTCTATTATTATACTCGTCTTACACGGTACTCAACTCGGAACCCTCTTTCCCGATCGGCTTAATTTGGGAAAGACACAATGTCGATAGTCACAGTTCTAGTTCACTTGAAGTTGCATTATGCTTTAAAATTTACACTGTGTATCCCAGCCTAGTAAATACATCAGTTTGACGGGCTAGACAACAGCTTGCCCGCAGAAAAGGATCACAACGCGGACGAAAAACCCGAGTTAAAACATACCGGCATCCAGCCACAGTATTTAGCATCTTTGCCGTACTGCAATTGACACTGGCGATCAACGTCGTACATGACACCGGGTGGTATTGTTGGGTAGTCAAAGTTGTGTTTTGTCGGCTCGTCAATCAGGCATTCTCCCCAGCCAAGACTAGAACGGAAAATATCGAAAAAAAGAATGTAAATTCATCAAGAAAGACGCAAGAAGCCGCGATCTCGGAATCAGTAATATCGTAGACCGTTAAATATCGGAAGGACTGGTCAGAATATCATCATACAATTTTATTATTTCTTTTTTTAATTCGACAATACTTTTTGCCGGATTTTGCATTCTATGCATACTTTGTTTCCAAAATCCCACTTTTTTGATCGACTGTCAAGTGATTGCTTTGCAAAAACAAGGTTATAAATACCTTTACATGGAATATTTGCTTCGTAAATTGTATTCCGTATTTCACATCCCTCTCCATCGTCCGATTGCCGACCCCTAGGAAAACACATTTATCTTTCTGGTCATTTGACGAATTTTATGCCATCTAAGTAGTTGTGGAAATGTTACTTACTCGAGGAACTTGGTGATGTATTGTCTGCTGCAGTCCGACCACATCAGCGGGCTGGTTTCAGACGACAGAAGAGGGGACATCACGTGAGGGCGCGCTCCTGATGACTTACACTTATTTCCTTGGCCGTCGTGTTTCATCCCAAAGCTGTAAAACGAAATATACCAGAAGTACAACATCATCATATCAGAGAGGCACTTGACTGATTTGTGAACTGAAAAATTGATATGAAAATTGGATCAATTGATGCGAGGGATAGAGAGTGCGCATACCTATGTCCCATTTCATGTGCCACGGTGAACGCCAAGGCCAGACCAGAATCCTCGTTGACGTTGCAGCTCCGATGAGCTTGACACATCCCGGATACTTCAGCCAATCCAAGAGTTCCACAGGGCTTGTTCATATGGGCACACAGATTCACTCTGAAAAGGAAGAATCGCACAGTTACCGTGTGGAGTGTGTAAAAATAGCCCATTACTTCGTCAATATGATCACATGACTACAGGTGACTTGTTTGAGCCGACTTGTTTGTCAATGACAGAAATGGAAAGATCAGCCATTTGAAGCTATTGGAATTGGTTCTGCCAACAAAGCGCCACTCGAAGACTCGAATATCTATAACCATCGCTTCCGATTCTAGTGACCGCCAATGAAACATTAAGTAACATCGATACTAAAGTAGATCGTCTCCCGTCCTTCTATTTGAAATACCACAGTACTACTCCTAGAGTCATCCTCTCCAGATCTCTAATGGAACCGTATTCACAACTTGATATTTACCCTGTCAATATCGTGGCAGCATTCACAAACTTGATATTTACCCGGTCAATATCGTGGCAGCATTCACAACTTGATATTTACCCGGTCAATATCGTGGCAGCATTCACAAACTTGATATTTACCCGATCAATATCGTGGCAGCATTTCACAACTTGATATTTACCAGGTCAATATCGTGGCAGCATTCACAACTTAATATTTACCCGGTCAATATCATGGCAGCATCAAGATAGTTAGGGATAATGGCATCTGATGGAGTTACGGGGTTGCGAGATTTTTTTCTCCTACAGTCCTCGTACAACTATTATCAAGCGTACGTTCCTTTAGAATTTGATATTTACCTGGTCAATAGTATGGCAACATCATGATGATTCGGGTGGCTCTCGTCTGTTGGATTGATCATATTTTGCCATCGACAGAAACTCTTCAGGGTGGAGTCGGCATGGTGGGTAATCTCTAAATCTTTCTGTGTGGGGTTTAACACAAACATAGAGATCTCTATTAAAATATCCAGCCAGTGTCAGCGGACACCCCGGACGTCCATTGTTCATATATTGTTCAGCCTGTCAGAGTACATTTTCCACAAACCGAAACGCCGACATTGATTATGCCCGGAGTTGTTTGCTGTTATCACGCTTTGGTATTGTTGTAGTTTATGAGTATTTGCTTCTGGCATTATCATTGAAGGAGTCATGTCAAAAGAAAAAAAGACTGAAAATGTTGGTAAAACTCAAACGCATGCGCGATACACACCTCATCATCTTCCATCATCATCAGGCGCACCATGGCGACATTGACGGCGTTGCCAAGACTTGCGTCGTGGTACAGACCGGACACCTGGACAAAAGAGAAACGAGATGTTAATCATCACTGGATTAGAGCGCCACCACAGGATTCACTTGTGCTGTACGGTATGTTTACGCCTTTTAATATCGAGCGCTATTCACACAATGTGTACATGCTACTGGAATTGCGCATTAGGAAAATTAAGATGCCTCCGATAAATTGCTGAATGTTAAGAGAGTTTTTAAAAGTCTTCTTTGTAAGAATAAACACGGCCTACATTTTATGTGTCGGAGCTCATGGCTGAGGTAGGATTATGTCGTTTTATCTTGCCCGAGAGAGCAGTATGAAACTCTCATTGAGAAAATCCGATCACGGCGACTGCTTCAAGTTGTCGTCTATAATCAAAGGCCGGGAATATTACGCCGTTCGTAGAAATGAAACCAACCACAAACTGACCGCAGAAAACTGATACGACGCCGTTTATTGTAGTTTATGTATGATTATGAAACATGATTTGGATAGCGACTGAGATCTGTTGATAGCCCCTCTCTGTGTCCCTGTCTCTTTAATCCCCCCCCCCCCGAAAAAAATCAAGACCAGTTGCAGGGTATTGTCGTGATCTTGCGGCGACACAGTCAAGGTCGAAAGACTCGACTCTGAAAACACGTAAAGTGAGAAGTGAAGTAAATAAATCGTAATAGTTCATTGAAAGTAAACCACCAAACGGTCCTTGGAGCCCCTTACATGGTTTAATATGACACTCCGAAGCAACGATACCGACTGTGAAATTGTGAACATGCAAGGCTTTATTGGTCAATATTTTGCATCACTACGTTCAGCCTCCCAAGCATGAAGTCTCTTCAAATTGAAGAAAACCAGAAGAAATACTTGTGTTTGACAGACCGGACTTTGTTCCGTGTTGTTATACATATACCATATATTCCATATATATATTTATATATATATATATATATATATATATATATATATATATATATATATATATATATATATATATATATATATGTGTGTGTGTGTGTGTGTGTGTGTGTGTGTGTGTGTGTGTGTGTGTGTGTGTGTGTGTTTTGTGTGTATATATATATATATATAGATAGATAGATAGATAGATAGATAGATAGATAGTCTGTGGCTGACTACTACAATTTACATACAGATTGTCAAGATCGATTGCTGAAATGTACTATGCATGGAAAACTTAAGTGACGGTTCAAGCATTCCGTCCACGCTACAGTTCAGAGACGACCCTCAGTGGTTTGTGTGCGTGCACATCGTTGTAAAGTTTGTTTCAAAACACTCCGACAAGGTGTGACCACTCCAAATCCAGCCGGTGACACATTCAAAGATGTCAAATGATATCATCGTAAAGAAGTTGCATTGGCATTATTCATTTATTGCATCATGTGAAAATGGGACATATTTAAATCTTCCCTCCCCTCCGCTCTTGTGACTGGCCATTTCCCCTCAGTGACAATAGAGGGGGATCATTCGGCGAAAATAAAGTAACGGAGATTTATTAGGACGATTACCCAACCTCTTGGACTTTTCCTCGCTAATTCCGTCGCTTTTCAAATGGATGGTGACGCAACGGAACACGGCTTTTCAAGACATTACATCGGTAATCCTAAATTGTGCCCGGCCGATAACTGTCATGGACCCGGGTTGTAAAAACAAAACTGTTTTAACAAGTGATCGGCAGCACGCTTTCACAGATCACACTGGTTTCATAATGTATTCGTTCTGTCTCTGTTCTCCCTATTTCACTCGAGGTGGTTTTGTTTGTACCCATTGTAACGGTTACAGACAGGGCAGACTTAATTTCCACTCGAAGTTGGGAGCCGACCTCTGAACTCCCCCCACGCCAGACTGCGGGACCATGAGACAGCGAGGCTATGGGGACCACCTACAGTGACGTTTGTTTTAATAATTCTTGGAGGGCATATTAGCAATTCCCGGAGGGGACGAAGTGCAATAGTTTCACTCCCTGATACACTACTTGTTTTGTCGGGATTTGTGCCAAGAAAGGGAACAATCGGCTGAAAAACGAACTAATTAAATGTCATTGTAAGTCTAGATCAGGTTTGCAAGGTAAGCTCAATTGAAGCACGGTTGTAAATTTCACCCCAGGTCATTTGTTCATTTCATTGACTTAAAAATTAATTTTTCGCGTTCTACTTGTGTTTAATGACGTAAATTGTAGTTTTCATGACGGTTTACATCGAGTATCTTGAAGGTTGTTGGCAAAAGTGTGTCAAATTTCACGGACTTAAGAAAGAGTCCCTCCAGTGTTGACACGGATATTCAACAGTACGGTCTCCACCAGAAAGATCAAAAAAAGATACAAGGAGGGTCGGACATCAGCTTAATGGCCATTGGTGTGGCTCTTCTATTTCTAAAATGTGTTCGAAGAAAAGGCCAAGGCGTAACACATATGAGGTCTCTTGGGTAGATTCACAGCAGAGACACTGCGATAACTCGATAATTTGATTGAGGAAGTGGATAATTTCACCAGACAGGCGACCACAACTCTGACAAGCCTCATTACTGTCACGTGAAAGGAGAACAAAGTCTGTCTCTCAGTACACAAAATAAAATCAGCTTAAACATTATTCAAGGAGCAGAAGTCAGTCATTGCGAGCAGTCGAAGCTAATTACCGGATCTCATTCTAACGGACAGGCTCCGAGACTACTCAAGTTTGCTTCTGTGGTCGATGTGCTGTATGTCGTCGACAGTGTCTGAACGCATCTACTATGTATTATTCCACAGACTACTTGTCTGTGATTATTTCAAACTGAGGCCCTATTTTCTATCTTGCTAATTGTGCCATTTAACGCTGAAATCCGACTGAATCGCATTATAGTAAAAGAAACTGCACTCTTCTTCAGACAGCTATTTTCCTCGTACTATTGCTACAGAGTCGGACATACTATACACAGATAATAGACGATCTCAATGTTCGGAAGGCTGTTCCGCCCGTCACTCTTGGCTGTCCGCCGAGGCGAAGACAATGCTTGCTCTTATTTTTCAACAACACCTGCACGATGGACATCTTCAGAATTATGTCGCATTTTGCCTAAACACTGGATGAATGAAACCAAAGACAATAAATCCATTCTGAATTTGAAGTTCTGATGAGATGAGAGAGATAGCGTGAGATTCAGTGCATTGGCTTGTAAACTCCTGTTGTCCTGTGAATCAGTTTCCCATCTGCGAGATAGTCCATGCTTAAAAAAATCTTCAATTAACGAGAGAATGGGTCCGTTAATCAATACATCTCTTAATTGTCCACGTTTGTTCTTATCTGTTACTTTGAAAGTGCCGGAAAGAAAGTGAGGGTGCATCGTGAATATTCATGAGTTAGTTACAACCTTGTTTTAAACTCTTCCAAATTGTTTTGTTGCAGTCAAGGAAAGGACTAGGGGTGGCGATTCGGCATCCTTGGACACACAGCTAACCATAGACACTCAGAGAGACTCTTTTTGAGACGGATTTTAAACTAGTGCTCCTCCATTTTTTTATTCTCGGAAAAGCGGGTAGATTTTGATTGAATCTCTTCGCCATTTGTTCCTTTGTGTCTACTCTCAGTATCTTTTCCCTTTCTGTCTCCTATTTTTACCTTTCTTTGTTTTTCGTTGTTTTTTTTTTCATGAAATCTTCAACTGGATTTATTCTTCTCAGGCGAGTTTACCATGAAGCTTTTTGTCGCTTTTTTGAGGAAAATCTCCACCAAAGACTATAAAATAGTCCATCCGTAATAGGAGATATCGTCTGTGTGCACAACCCGGCCGGCATATTCTTAATCCAAAGAATGGAAAGCAAGCCAGCCTCCGTGTTGTTAGCAGAGAAACTATAGCTCGGGGCAATTAAGCTTTTGTTGTGCATATTCCGATGTAGCTATTTGTGTTAGCTTTTGGCATATTCATGCCGGCCATTTGTTGCCCGGGCTAATCGCGCGGCAAATCCCCATGTTAACTGTCTAATCGGCTGAGTCCCCTTGACACTCTCACAGACGATTTTGCAAATTGTACCAATTAGCTTGCGCTAGGATCAGATCTTACTCCATTACGGGTTTTAAGAGGCCTTAAAACGTCAAATTAGCTGACCGGCTTCTCGAGATAAGTCTAATTCCCCGAGTGCTTTGTTTTTTCAAGGCTGAAAACCCGTCCAACACTTTCTCATGGTAACTCTAACACACTTTCTCCTATCAATATCCACAAGTGGTGTTAACTTGGGAAGTACCTATTGCCTTTTCATAGCCCTTCATTGACACAAAGAAATATGTAGGTATACTTTGGCATCAAGAGTAATGTACTGTTTCCGCGATTTTGTTGGATTTTTGGTTGGATTTTTTAGCGAGGAGAGGGGAGGGGGTAATTGCTAGCAACCAGAGATGCAAAGTCCTCCATTTTCACTAGCTAGGATTACTATTTAATGAGGAGTGCCCTTTCAAAAGATTGCCTTCACATTTAAGACCAGTTAAAATTTAATATAGTGGGCAGACACCTCCCCAGAGATCGACACGTATGCCTCCGTTGATTCTCCATATCGCAACCTTCCAGGACGTGGCCATGGCGTTGAAGTTGCCCGCAGTGGGATGTAAACACTGGAAATAGTAATTACCGATACACCAGACCCAATAAATAAAACTGATACCGCCTCCCTCACCCTACACTTTGATTGACATATAATCTCCGGACTGGATAGATTTATAGGTTTTCAACAGTTTCTTAGAGAACTGATAGGCGTGGAATTGTGGAAAGATGTAACTCTACACGCTGTTTTGAATGTGCATGAATTCATCATGATGGAACGCACCCTCCGCGCCATCACCACCATATATTTGGGTTTTAGCGACTACGAAACCGATCATCATCGTCGTCATCATCATCATCATCAAATCATCATCTTCTTCATCATCATCAACATAATCATCATTATCATCATCATCATCAAAATCATCATTTTCATCATCTTCATCTTCATCATCATCATCATCAAAATCATCATCATCATCATCATTATGAGTTTAATGATCGTGATCAAAATGATGATCATGATCATGATCATGATAATGATGATCTTGACGATTATGATGGTGGTGGTTGTGGTGGTGATGATGATGATGATGGTGATGATGATGATGATGATGATGATGGCGATGATTTTGATGGTGGTGGTGGTGGTTCACGGGGTGACAGTGAGGTGATGGAATAGGTGGATACGGGATTGGGTTAGATTGTTTTACAATAATTCGGCCTTTAGTTTAGATAGATGTGAAATCGATTGAGAGGAAGAAAAACATTTGTTCAAATCTGCGCCAAGAAATAACGACTGTATCTGAATGGTAGCCATATCGTATGTAATGAGAAATACTGGTGGGTGAATGACTGACTCCAGTGCTGGGGTGGTCTCCAAAATTAGCTCACACCTTTGAAGTTGTGGGAACGACAAGCAATGACGTCAGCATTACGCAAAAGACAGAGAAATAGATGTAGCCAGTACAATGGCATGGCCATTGACAGATACCGGTGGCCTCCGAAGTGTTTTGACGGGTAAACACAGCGGCAAGCCACGGAATATTCATAAATGCATCGGAGCCCCGTGATAATTTACATTTAATGGTGTTCCTTGGAGAAACGAACTAAACGAGTATCCATGGAGTGTGCTCTTCTTTCAGTGCAGCATTTATCCGACAAAACAGCTAACTTTCAAAAGAGCGATTAAGCGGTTACATACATTTGAATACCATTTAACTTCTGTCCCTGGGAAAACATTGTGCTGAAACACTTTTTTATTCCTTTGCATTATCGGATTTTTTTTAATCTTTCATTATTCTCTGTCGGCCAATACGGTATTGGGTTTTTCATGGGCGATGAATCATTACGCGGCAGCCGAATTATTGACAATGCGAAGTGTTGTTGTTGTTGATGGAGACGATTGAGCTGTACTTAAGCCCCCCCCCCCCCTCCCTCCCATCTCCACAATCCCATGTTTTGTAACTCGTCCGCCTTAGAACAACATGCCTGTACGCCCGGCTTCTCCATTTTGTACCGATAAGGTTGAACTGCTGACGCAACCGTCAGAGAAGCCGGAAAAGTTAATGACATAGAAACAACGGCGTCCATCTATTTACGCTGGAGATCATACCCACTTACATGCGGTGAATGGTATGAAAACAAAGGCGTTACAAGGCGCAACTGCGACGATTTCCTACTTTTGTTACACTTGACATTAACGTCGGTTTCGCTTGTGTAAGACCGTGATAAAACGGACGCTAATACTATTCATTACAATCTTACTCTGACGGCAAGAATTGAGCCACCACTGCTATATTTAACCGCGGAAATCCTCGATCTACGCACAACAACAACACGCACAAAAACCCATCATGGATTTGCATAAGCCCTTACTATGTCCACGGGCGAAGATACACGGCCACAATGGGCATGTACCGACTCACCATATTCATGATGGTTAAGACAAAAGTCCCCACGTCCTGATTCTGGGCCTCGTAGTAGCTCACCATCGCCTTGTCTACAACGACCAGTACTTCGACATTTCGCTCCACGCTGACAGATCTCTTCCTTCTGCGAGGTGTGTCTCTCCCGCTCCGTTCCTCCAGAGCCTCTTCTCTTCTTTCGCGTTGATCATCTGAGAGGAGAAACAAACATAAAAGAAAATTTATTTATCTTCTCTAAATTGAGTTTTGCACCAGGCATTATGGGGGAAGGAAACAATGCATGGAACACTGTATCTATTGATAGTTGACAAAAGTGCATTCGCAAAGTTCGTCTTAAAGACTATCTTTAGGTATTGTCATTCGAACACAGATAGTAAATCTGAAAATCATATAGATGAACATTATTTGAAATTCATAACAGACACGTTCCATAAAATTGACGAGGAGATTTGCGTCCCACACGGTAAATTTATTCATGCATTCAGCTGAGAAGGACTATGGATTTGGAGTCAAATATGCAAATGACTATTCGCAGATGACTGATGTTCGTTGTCCGTGTTGTGACACTTCGCGTCGTCCAGGTCGTATTGGATGGGAGATTTCTCATTACTCATGCATAACGTGAAAATTAAATGTGTCGAGCTGGCAATCCATTGTGCGTAACTTCGTCAGGGATAACTGCGAGGTCCATGAACGAGATGCTCGACATGTAAACGATACCAATGCTGTCTTGTTTCTCTGTTTTGTTTGTTTTTCTTTTTTTTCTTTTTTTTTCCTTGTTTTTCTCTCAACAAAAAGAACGGAAATTGTCATCATTCAAGGAAGACAGACATTCTTCGCAGAGGAGAGGCAGTGGTATGTTGGTATGAGATCAGATTTTGAGACATTTTATTTGTCGATATTTCCCTTACAAAGTGTTCACAAAATTACAATATAAATGTTAGTAAAGAATAAGAATGGGTTCTAATGCACGGGGCGAAGCGATGCGTCTGGCCATCAGAGAAGAGGGACCAATAGCTAGAATACAAATGTGTAGGCTAGAAAATCACTACTAAAAATAACTCTGACGATAAAAGAGCGTCTCTTCGACAGACAATTGTCTTGGACTGCAAATGGGGATGATTGTACTGACAATACCCACAGTACAACGAGGGATAATTCATGTGCTTTGCCTATCTAGGCAGGCTGGTGCGATTCAAAGAAGCCAGTCCTTCGCACCTCGTTTCACTTAGTTTTAAGTACCTGAAGAACTTCCTGACCAGATTGTTCAGAGCAGGCTCGCTCATTTATCAAAACTTTTGCGTAATACTGTCCAATGGGGTTAAGTGGCGTCGGCTTTTAACTAGATAATATGCAAGCGTATACACAAGGCAGACGAGACCTTGAGCCCTTGGACATTCTTCGTAAATCGCAATTGCATACACACAGAGTCCAGTTTTTTAGAGCAAATGTGACACACGCAAACACTTCCAGATAGTGTGAAGTACGCAAAATATCACTTTATGTATCGTGTATGTATGGTCTGCCGGGCTTATATATTTTAGGGGTTGATTTTGAATCGTTTGACCCAACCTGAAATCCTCCTACTCAATATGAAAGACTCTGATTGCATCACACTCTCTCCATGGTGGAGGGGCTGGGGTTGCATGAACGGAACCGTTCGAGCCACCGTCATGCAACTTTGTAACATCGCGTCACAGGATAAAGTTTAAGGGGCGAACCATCAGGTTTCGGGTGGGGTGGTCAAGTGGGTAAAATTTACAAAGTGGAAAAAACGTTAAATATTTTCAGCCTCGTTGCTGAAATAGCAAGATTTTTTAAAAAAGTATGGATTTCTTTAAGATATGTACAAGATGACTTGTACGTCAAGAAAAATATTCTAAATCTTGGCAGGTCAAAGACATTTGCTCATCCCATTCCTACATTCCCAAGATTCAATGATTAATCTCTAAATCGGAGAAATTAGTAAATGGAACTAGAGAGACAAATTACCTGATATTTACTGGTATTTGAAATTCAAAATGGCTACTATATCTGTGTTAACTCTATGAGTTAAAATAAAAATTTTCGACGTTCGAAAAATTCAGAAAGTAATTTTTCTTTTCTGTCTCCGAGACCTATAAAATGAACCCCCACAAGCAGATCAGAAGAGAATTTTAAAGATTTGGGAGTCCGAATATCTGTCCCCGAGGGGCGTTCTACCTTAAAGGTATAAAGTCACCTTTAATCTAAATATGCCCATATATGGTCAAGGGGGTGTTCCTTGGTATTCAAAATGCCCATGTGAGGGCGCTGTCTTTTAAAAAGCGGTCACCCGCTCAAAATATGTGATTGGTTAGATTTTCTCTTTCCATGGCAAATGTGGCAAATTTGGAACAGGTGACAGTATACCTTTAAACCGGTCAACCAAGAAATGATCTCAAGTATCACCACTTATCATACTATTGGACGGCAAACAATTTAATTTCTTCCTCAAACACTGAGCTGCGAGTACATTTTGCGTAAATTTCTTAACATTGTTTTTGAACAAGGTTCACGATGTTGTTATTGGAGTCAGTTGGGTCTGAAGTAGATGGAGATCGTTAAGTTGAGTCGTTCTCTATATTTGACAGTCGAGAGTTGGACCAAACATCCTACTAGATGGAACTATAACACAGAGTAACATGAGAAAATTAACAGATTAATGTACCGGAAACGCAAAAAAAAACTCGCATTTTCCATGAGGTGGGAGTTTAGCTATGTGAAGTGGCAGCCGCTCGCGTTAAAACATGATTCACTGTTTTTGCTCAGTATCTTGCAAGAGCCACGCGCCGACAGAGATAATCGCTGTTTTACAACTTCCAGTCATATTCCAACGCTAAATAGATGATTAACTTATCTATTCGCCGGAACTTCTCGACATACCATGCTTTATTGCTCTGAACATCATCTACGTTCTATGATGGTGACTCATTGATGATAACGATTGCCAATGGTGTTGAGAGACACTTCAACTTCAATTCATGACAAGTCTTTGTTTATAACTCCTAAAGAGGCCAGAGTACATGCAACGAGTAATATTGCATGTAAAGGATAGAGGGAGGAGCTGCCATTCGCTGCCACCTCCATAGCTTCAGTTATCAAACCATAGTTTTTGAAATAGTTAAGCTTTTTTCTTATCAAAGTCGAGCTGACATCGATTGTCAAGATTTGACAGACAAAGAACGCCTTTTTGGCGGTACTTCGGATGAGCAGACGACCGGTGTTTTTTTTGAAGAATTGCGCCAAAACAATACTTGGCGGAAACGGCTCTTCAGATGGCAGACACTGGGAGGTACAGAAGGTTATATTTAAAGGCTGGCTCAATAGATAATGGGCAGATGTTTACTATTCGGTTGTCAGCATGGATTATCAACTGCGTTATTGGAAACGTCGTGTTTTTTTTCGCGAACTTGAAAGCGATTTAAGAGCAGCGTCAGCTGCGATTGATTTTTTCCACTCCCTTAGTCCAAATTTGAAGGCTTTAGGCACTCTAAATCTTCACTGGTTTATCACACAGAAGTTTGGAAAAAGTTTGCACCCCTCAACACAAATATGCCCAATGCCGTGTCCAAGTGCGTCGCTCAAAATCACGACATTCTCACGGAATGATATGTGTTGGAAGATGCGGGAGAACGCTTGTCTCCGAGAATATAGTGACCGAGCAAGTATGCCGATGTCGTCGGGGTCGGTAAACGATCGTCTGCTACACCACTTGATTCCGAAACGGAATCACTCAAACTGTGTGCAGCTGAAGGTGCTGGCCTTTGTCCTTGGGCACACGAATTTTCAATGAGAGGCTGTTGCACGATGAATTGCAAGCATCCAGGGTCCACACGAAAGCGGCGTGAGATTCGCTTTTGTCATCGACTACAAAAAAACAATGATGAGACTAGCAGCAAAGGTGGTCAAACAAGCGTTAACAAACCAACAAGTCTAATTAGAAGTTTAAATAAAACATGGCGTAAAAAAAGAGAGATTGAGTAGTCCCTGAAACGAAGATGCAAGATTCTGTGCAGCGATGGAGCTGCGACAGAGCCTGGCAAATTATGATACGAGGAGTTTAACTTTATTTGTTGGGAAATCAGCCTGGATTCTCTGCAAGGGGAATGACCTCAACCTGGGCACCATTGTCTTGTCAATCACAAGAAAACATTGAGTATTCCAAATATTTGGCATGATTTATCATATTCAATGTGACAGTTAATGTTCCATTCATCGTTTTACTTGTAGTTACATCAGCCATCGTTTTACATGCCCTATGTCGAAACACAACCATCAGTATACATTCTTGTAGTTCATCGTATTGACAATTTACCTACAGCCAAGTGGATTATTATAACACGAACGTGGCAAACGATACTCACAGTGTTTGACCTAAAAAACCCTGCTCCCCTCCTAAACGAAAGTTCGGAAATGCGAAAATTGTGATTTCGATTACGAAATCATGATTTTGGCTTCCCTTAGACACCATATACACTGTATATGGTTGCTAAAATTTCTAACAAATTATATGATCTTGGACAACAGAACATTTTAAAGGGATACAGTCGTCGGAACTGCGCTCAAAGGTCGTATGGAACCCATACGACCAATGCAAACAGTGTATCCACGGTACGACCAATGCAGACACTGTATCCACGGTACGATGGTGATTGTTGAAAGTTAAAACATGTCTGTCATAATCTACATCGTATAATTTAAATGTTGCAGCTATGATGATGAGGTGCATCTAGATATTGTACACGAAATACATTGTTTGTAAACGTGAAACTCGCACAGGCGCAGTTCCGACGACTGTTTCCCTTTAATGACAAAATCTGAACAGCGATTGAGTATATCACGCTTATACACCGTGTCTGTGGCATAACCATGGCATGCAATTTGCTAAACTCAATTCCACTGAACCGTTCGTCGCGAACTGTTTTAATCATCCACGATCTCCAATATGACGGAAATGTTATATGAGCAATTAATGTCAACCCTTTTATTGGAGATGCCTCGAGGCGTCGGAAACGAGAAAGAATTGTCTGCCGACCTGAAAGGCCGAAGGGAAACAGTCCGAATTGTATGAAAGATGATGTCAGCTTACGAGTATCGACTTCCGGTGATGCGGGGGATAAAGTGATAAAATAACAGTGGATATGGCACAGTCAATAAAAAAAACAATAAGCAAACTAATCACAGAATTTGATGATCGCTGAAGTAATATTACCAAGTTCATTAAAGGTTAATGATGTCAGATAGCGAAGCGCATATTAGTGTGATTTGACTGACCAGATAAAAACACAAAAACATTTCCGTTTGTCTATTAAATTTGATTTGCAAGAATTAGCCCAACGGGCAGATTTTACGAGCGCCATTAGAATCACTTAAAAACTGTGCGCGTACGGAAAGCCAAAAAAGATTATTCAGAAAGCGAGGAAATACATCACATCCTGGAATGGTTTTGTTTACTATTCCAACCTCCATTCCTCTCCTTCCCGGTGAGATTTGGGTTACTAATTACATTTGAGATGGAGGCGATACCGAGCACTTTCTCTCCGAAGAAATGAATCGCACCCCTGAATGACCAGGCCTTGACTTACAGCAAGGGGTCTGGTCACGGATGTTCCACGCACAGAGGCACGGTGCTGGGAAGAAAACAATATAAAGGACACGGCCTCGATTTGCAGCGATATTATCAATCATGTAGTATACACACCATTCACTGGGCCAGCGTTCGCCTTGTGAGGGTTTCCCAAGACGAAAAACATAAAATCCATAAATACTCTCACGGGTCACGAGTAAGTTCAACCCAAGAAAGAATTCTTGAACCGATTGACAGAGACGTTCACTCTGTTTTGTTTACCGATCA